>NC_047149.1:22657726-22691440 GCF_009829125.3 Periophthalmus magnuspinnatus
TGAAAAACGCCTACACGCGCGACGAGTTCACCAACACCTGCGCCGCCGAGAACGAGATCGAGACGGCGTACAAGGACGTGGCTCGGAGACTGGCCAAGTAAACGACGACGTACCCAACGAAACGAGGGAATAACGGACTAATTTATGAGGAAAAACATGAAATATCTGCCACATTATCAGAACGGTCCACTGAATACGTCACCGAGCAGTTTGTGATGGATTTACCGCACTGTGAAAAGAGAATATCTAGAGTTTAAAGAGGGTTATTACAATTCTATGAGGGATTAACTGCTAAAACATAACATATTTAGATCGCCAATTTGCCTTTTATTGCTTTGAAAACGCAATATTCACTGACTTATTAACACGTTTGATTAGTTTCACCTGGATTATTAGACTGGTTTTAGACTTGTTTCAATATATTACTTCTTATTTGAGGCTAAATTCTCTTCAGAAATTGCTCTGTTATCAGCAAATTTGGGATTACGCTTCATCTTTTGAAATAATCTAGGTTGAGGTTAAGGCACATTACGTCATACAAGCAAATAACTATAAATTACTCAAAATTATTCTGAATTCAGTGGATTTAACTCAAGCTAGATATTCTTTTTTTTGCATTGTGGCAGTTGTAAAATGGATTAAATGAATGTATAGGGGGCAAAAAGCAAGTTTTCCTATAATAATTTAATGGTAAATACTTAAAGATTGTACCCCAAAGGAAAATACACAAATGTTGAACAGTTTATATTAGTGGCAAGGTCCATTATCTCGTTATATGTCTCCAATGACACCACAATCATCACCAAATATTAACTTTACCTGCTCCCATCTCACTTAACTCACTACAGAACTACAGGATTTTTGTTAACAAGCCAAATATTTCACTTATTTCGCTCAAACATAACGCTGTCTACCTTTATTTATTTCTCACCAAACAAAGTTCTCTCTCAGCTGCTTATCGTGGCCGTTTGCCTTATTTATTCACATGGCCTGTAGACTATGCTAACGCTAAAGTAGGCTACAAGATGCTAACTGTCACTCAAGATTGATTTATGCTAATTGTTTACTGAATACTGAATGAGTATTGGTGTTTTTCAGATTATAAAACGTGATGATTTTATGCTCCCAGATGGCGGCAGGAGGCAGTTTTCGCTATTGATTAAACTGTAGTCCAATGAGGCTCAGCTGGTCTTATGCTAATTTATTTTAATAGATTGTTTTTTCAAGCCAAGGTTTAGTTTGTTTTCACATCTGACAGTTTCGATCGCTCACTAGCGCCTCAGAGTGGTCACGTGATGTTGTTGCGACGTGTCCGGTCAGCTGATTTAAACGGGACTTTAAACCGGGACGAGGGGAGCCTTTTACTCTCACACATCCTGGGCTCCACTCGTCGAACTGCAGATGGAGCTGTCGTCTTGCTCACCGGTGAGCAAGACGGCGCTCATCTGCAGTTCGACAGTGTAGCCAGAGTGTTGAGAGTAAAAAGGCTCCCTCTGTCCCGTTTAAAGTCCCGTTTAAATCAGCTGACCGGACACGTCGCAACAACATCACGTGACCACTCTGAGGCGCTAGTGAGCGATCGAAACTGTCAGATGTGAAAACAAACTAAACCTTGGCTTGAAAAAACAATCTATTAAAATAAATTAGCATAAGACCAGCTGAGCCTCATTGGACTACAGTTAATCAATAGCGAAAACTGCCTCCTGCCGCCATCTGGGAGCATAAAATCATCACGTTTTATAATCTGAAAAACACCAATACTCATTCAGTATTCAGTAAACAATTAGCATAAATCAATCTTGAGTGACAGTTAGCATCTTGTAGCCTACTTTAGCGTTAGCATAGTCTACAGGCCATGTGAATAAATAAGGCAAACGGCCACGATAAGCAGCTGAGAGAGAACTTTGTTTGGTGAGAAATAAATAAAGGTAGACAGCGTTATGTTTGAGCGAAATAAGTGAAATATTTGGCTTGTTAACAAAAATCCTGTAGTTCTGTAGTGAGTTAAGTGAGATGGGAGCAGGTAAAGTTAATATTTGGTGATGATTGTGGTGTCATTGGAGACATATAACGAGATAATGGACCTTGCCACTAATATAAACTGTTCAACATTTGTGTATTTTCCTTTGGGGTACAATCTTTAAGTATTTACCATTAAATTATTATAGGAAAACTTGCTTTTTGCCCCTATACATTCATTTAATCCATTTTACAACTGCCACAATGCAAAAAAAAGAATATCTAGCTTGAGTTAAATCCACTGAATTCAGAATAATTTTGAGTAATTTATAGTTATTTGCTTGTATGACGTAATGTGCCTTAACCTCAACCTAGATTATTTCAAAAGATGAAGCGTAATCCCAAATTTGCTGATAACAGAGCAATTTTCTGAAGAGAATTTAGCCTCAAATAAGAAGTAATATATTGAAACAAGTCTAAAACCAGTCTAATAATCCAGGTGAAACTAATCAAACGTGTTAATAAGTCAGTGAATATTGCGTTTTCAAAGCAATAAAGGCAAATTGCGATCTAAATATGTTATGTTTTAGCAGTTAATCCCTCATAGAATTGTAATAACCCTCTTTAAACTCTAGATATTCTCTTTTCACAGTGCGGTAAATCCATCACAAACTGCTCGGTGACGTATTCAGTGGACCGTTCTGATAATGTGGCAGATATTTCATGTTTTTCCTCATAAATTAGTCCGTTATTCCCTCGTTTCGTTGGGTACGTCGTCGTTTACTTGGCCAGTCTCCGAGCCACGTCCTTGTACGCCGTCTCGATCTCGTTCTCGGCGGCGCAGGTGTTGGTGAACTCGTCGCGCGTGTAGGCGTTTTTCAGGTAACGCCAGACGCCGCTCATCTCAGACGGAATGTCGTAGTTACGGTATTTCTTTGCAACGACCTGAGAAAAGCCAAACACAAAAACGGCACATTAGCTGCAATGGTAAATATATAGAATAACAACTACTACTTATTTCTGCAGTGCTTTTTTTTGTTCAAATCGATACTTCCTGTTATGGCTGGACGGCCGATCAAACTTTATTGTGCTTCAGTTATGTGGAATTGTCAATGATCAGCTTGGGTCTTTTTAAAGGAGGAGTCTAGAGCCAGTCGTCTGTCAGTAAAAGTGTGTGGTTTGGATGAAATTGGACCATTTTTGTGTTAAAATAGTCCTGGGGTAAGCGGTTACACTTTTATATTGCGCTTTTCACCAAGGACCCACTGACCCATTCACACAGACATTCATACGGCAGTGTACGGAGACACTGGGGGCGAGGGGGGTTAAGTGTCTTGCCCAAGGACACACATGGACAGCGTTTATCTGTGAGAGCTGGAATCGCACTTCCAACCTGTGGGTCGGTGGATCCGTCCCGTCAATGGACAAACACTCTACCAACTGTCGCCTCTGATTAAAAGACTTATTTGTGTTTTAATATTGATAAAAAAAATAAATTATTAAACTAAATAAAACATGGCGTCCTTGAGCAAAACACCTAAAGACCCCATTACGTTATTTTCTGATCCATCCATTTTCTTCCGCTTATCCGGGGTCAGGGTCACGGGGGCCGTAGTCTAAGCAGGGACTCCCAGACTTCCCTCACCCCAGACACGTCCTCCTTATTTTCCGATCTGTTCTAATGTTGTTTCCTCATCACAAACACACTTGGAGTTGTGTTTTGTTTCATTCACACATGTTTAACACACAAATCCTGCATATTTAGGCTGAGTTCTTCTGTCAAACACTCTGACAACACTCTGTTCCACTTTGTGATGTCATGCTAATACAGGTGCTCCACTGTGTTTTTAAACTCCATACACCTCCAATAGAATCATTTGGATCATTTCAGTCCTGGAACTGCCAATCTCTACTGAACAAAAGGTAAAAGGAGCTGTTAACTTGAAAATTACAGTTTCATGACATTGTTACAGCTCTAGGCATTACGTTTTTTCATTGTTTGTATTTGTCTATTACGTTTCGTGTGTGTCCCTGAATCTTTTCCCTCATGAAATCCTGGCTGTGTTTGCCCACGCCGGTGATTGGAGGACTGTTTCCCCACACGGCCAATCCTGGGGCCCACCTGCAGCCACTTCCCCCCCATTTCAGAAGATTCAGGACACCTGTTTGGGGCTGCCATTTTGTGTTTGTGTGTGTGTCTCTTTTGTTATGTAACTAATGTGAAAGTGACTCTTTTTGTTTCTTAGTTAAACTTAACCTTTGTTTTCTTTTGTTTAAACCCCTGGATTTTATCTTTAGTTTGAATATTTTACAACCCTGTTCACTAAATTACTTCTTACTTTACCATTTTTTTCCCGTCTTGGTTGTTTTTTGTTACTTCTCTGATCCTACACGAGCTGGGACGTCACATCACGAGGTGGAACTGAACATTTTGAGCTTTGGAGATGTACAGACTAATAATAAAGTGTGACTCAAACATGTGTGAATGAAACAAAACACAACTCCAGGTTTGTCTTTGCGGAGTCCTAAACCTCACAAGAGTCAATTCTGCATAATACAGAACCTTTAAAAACCCGAATCGATAATTTACTCCTCTATTTTCCTTTTGCGTTCAGTGACATTTCCCGACTTCCCATTAACTGTGACACTAAATCTAGTTGAACTCCGTGTCCTCTGTAGCTGTATTAAATATTATTCACATGTATTTTTTGCCGCAGTGCCAGGATTCATCAAAATACCCCTCAGTATTTTCAAAACTTTTGGTCTCGTTTATTCAAATAGTGCGTTTTAATATGGTTCAATTTCGAACAGCATCCATCATAATTAGTCGATTATTATTACAGTAATCTTTGTAAAGTTAGCTGGCATGTGGTACGGTTATAGTACGGGGAGTTGGCTCTGTGTAGGATCACTGCGGAACCACTGGCCTTTCTTGGCAGCTTGTCTAACCTAATATACTGCAGAATATATTAGAATAAGCCCATGTGTTTCTGCAGGTGGCTCTGTGTGTTCAACTGTGTGGTTCGGTACCTGTTTTTGGACCTGTTTTGCCAAAATGCAGGACCAAAAGTCGAACCAGAGACAGTTTTGCTCTAGTAGACGTTATCATTTTGAAATAAGATGTCTCTGGACGTGTAAAAGCTCATATATATTTGAGTTTGTGCAAGTTTTGTATGTTTAATGGGTCTTAATCACTGCAAATCGAATGTACGCATGAAGACACCTTTAAAGTGGGCGGGGCGCCTAAACTCCGCCCACAAACGCATTTTAAATAGACCTGATAAAGTGGGAGTACCTCGAGGACTTATTTTGCTACTCAAATTTGGAAAAAGTTGGACCAGCGTTTATATTAATAATTTCCATTCAGCAAAAACATTTTTCCACAGCTTCAATGTTTTGTTTTGTCTTTTTTTGTCTTTTTTTGTCTGATTATAATGTTGCTTCGTCATGAAAAACATACCTGGAGTTCTGCTTTGTTTTGTTTTATTCAGAAGGGGGTCTGGAGGACTAAAGGGGAGGGTGAGGGAAGGAGGGAGGAGGAGGGGCGAGGTCTGGAGGACTAAAGGGGAGAGTGAGGGGAAAGAGGAGAGGCGGGGTTTGGAGGACTAAAGGGGACAGGGAGGGAGGAAGGAGGGGCGGGGTCTAGAGGAATAAAGAGGTAAGAGGTAGGTGAGGGAGTGAGGAGCGGGATCTGGAGGACTAAAGGGGAGAGTGAGGGAGGAGGAAGAGGGGGTTTAGAGGACAAAAGAAGAGAGTGAAGGAGGGAGAAGGGGAGGGGTCTGGAGGACTAAAGAGGGGAGTAAAGGAGGGAGAAGGGGAGGGGTCTGGGGGACTAAAGAGGAGATTGAAGGAGGGAGCGAGGGGTGAGGTCTGGAGGACTAAAGAGGGGAGAGTGAGGGAGGAGGAAGGGAGGGTTTAGAGGACTAAAGAAGAGAGTGAAGGAGGGAGAAGGGGAAGGGTCTGGAGGACTAAAGAGGAGAGTGAAGGAGGGAGAAGGGGAGGGGTCTGGAGGACTAAAGAGGAGAGTGAAGGAGGGAGAAGGGGAAGGGTCTGGGGGACTAAAGAGGAGAGTGAAGGAGGGAGAAGGGGAGGGGTCTGGAGGACTAAAGAGGAGAGTGAAGGAGGGAGAAGGGGAAGGGTCTGGGGGACTAAAGAGGAGAGTGAAGGAGGGAGAAGGGGAGGGGTCTGGGGGACTAAAGAGGGGAGTGTGAGGGGACAAGAGGCGGGTCCTAGATGTATAAGGAACAGTGTGATTGTTCTAACAGGTATCCACGCTTCAAACTCCGCCCTCGCTGCAGGTGTTTGTGATCAGAAACACCTGACACTAATCGGGGAAGCCATGAGTGATGTCACCAACTACTTTTTGACAAGAAAGCTGCAAATGTATCTGGCTTGCAGTAAAGTTGCTAAGCTCAACGAACAATTAGGATGCTACGAATGCATGAGGTGAGGCGTAAAGTGTAAGTGATGAAAAACTTTGGAGCACTACTTAAAACCAACTAGATACTTTTTTCAATTTTCTAAGAGTAAAAATCAGGTACAGCCGCTTTAATTACTGCAAACCGGATTTACCCAAGGGTACAAGTAAAGACACGTTAACGTAAACCGGGGGGGTCGACAGGGGAGGAGACAATGGGATGTTTGAGGCCCAGAATTAGATGCACTTCCTATCAATTTACATTATTATTATTAGATTATATTGGCTCATCGACAGAAATTTGGGGACCCGGGACAAGGAATCGCATGTGGGCCTCCGATTTTCTGTCGGTGGCCCTGCCTAGACCCCGAACCTTGACTATGTGCAGTTTGGGCAGCAGGTTGCAGTCGGCTAGAGTCAGATCGTTCCCGTCCAGGTACAATCGGCTGGAGCCCTTCTCCTCCTCCATGCTGTCTGCGTCGATCTCCTCCGGCAGAGGGCTCGTCAGGTAGTCGTCCAGCTTCTGTAGGGCTTTGGTCAGGCCTTTCTCCAGAACTGAACACATTTATCACACGTTAACAGGCAGATATGTTAGCATGCTAGTCATTTTTGTAGTATTTATGTGTATAGATTGTGTTGTTTTACGCTGTGTTTTTGCATGTTTCAGAGACTGCAGATGGAAATTAGGTTTGAAATCGAGACAAAGAACCTTCTCAGTGTTTTCTTTGGTTAATGCTCCTGTAAAATAAACCAAAACTAGACTAAATGATGTTATTGTTTGGAATGCTGAGCTACGCAATATTTCACAATCAAATCAACATCACAGTTTGAGTTGGTGCAAATATTAACTTGCAAATGTTCTGAAACGTGTGGGATTCATGCAGTGGTTTATATGTTCAGATTTCAGTCGTCTCTTGGTGTTTATAATGTGCATTCTGAGCACAAACTTCCTTTTTATGTAAAGCAAATCGAGTCAGGACTGTAATTCTTGTGAGAAAAATCGCAATTAGATTTAGATTAGATTAGAATTTTTTTCCAAACTCATGCAGCCTCTTTTATATACTTCAATAAAATAAAAATACTATATAAATTATTAACAATTTATGAAACAAATACAAGCTCTAAATAAGTTCAGATCCATCCGGAAAAAATAAAAAATAAATAAATAAATTGCAAACTTAAATAAAATATAAAGTGTTAATGCAGGTGGAAAGCAGCAGTAGCTAAATCTGGCACAAATATTTTCACAAAAGTGCTCGATTTAAGTAATATTTGTCTTGTTTTGAGCATATTTTGACTTAAAACAATAGAACAGGTGAGTTTTGTCTTACTTCACGCGCATTTGCCTGCTCATTTCAAGTGAGAAAATGCTCATTGTTTTTACTATTTTCAGTAAAACAAGACATTACTAGTTTGACAATGTTTAAATCCAGGCTCAAAACGATTTTGTTTAGCTGCTCATACGACTGAAAGGCTTTTATTCTGCACATTTCTCCTTTAATGTTAATTTTATGATGATTATTTGTGATTATTTATGCTTTTTTAAATGTCTTTCTTATTCTGTAAAGCACTTTGAATTACTTTGTGCGTAAATTGTGTTATAAAAACAATCTTGCCTTGCCATTACATGCTTATTCTAGTGGCAAATGTTGTTTTAAGACAGTCAAAATGTACTTAATGAAGATAAATACACCATGATTCAAGCTGTCGTTAACATATTGTCTCATTTGTCTCATTTTTGCAGCAGCTAATCTAGAAGCCTTAATCATCAGGTAAATAAAGCTGAAAATAATAAAAAATGAGCAGTTCTGGCCATCTCCACTAGATGGCAGCAGACCAGACCCATTCTCCAGTGTAAAGTGAGTGAAATGCACGGGCCTCTGCTGCACCCTGGCGGACAAACACCTACATAACACCTCCTCTGCACTTTCCTCTGAGTGAGTAATGTTTGGATGTGTCTGAAGGAGGAGCCCACCCGCGTTGGCCTCTGGTTTGGTGTTCTTGATGTAGGCTGAGAACTTGGCGAAGATGTCGTTTCCAGCCGTGTTCGACTCCCTCTGCCTCGCTGCCAGTTTGGGATACCTGGAAAGAGACGGGACAGGGGGACAGGGGCCGGTGTAACATCTGGAGAACATTAAAGCTCCTCGTGCTCCAAACATGTTACAGACCGCCCTCTAAGCTTTCTCACACTCAGGCCCATTTATAATCTAAAAAACTTTACAGGTAATAAAAGACAGATTTATTTAATCTGGACTTTTTCTCAGACTCACTCATTGGCCCCGGTTCTTTCTACACTAGTCGGTAAGAGAAAATATCGCCTTCTGCCTTTTCAACATGGAATACGTCATCGTTTTAAAATATAGTTATGTTTTTAAATGGGCACAGAGTTTTTCCACTATTTTAAAGACATAAAATCATAGAGAAAACCGTGAGAACAGGCCTCAGACTGGAGGAGGTGGAAATACAGGGTCTTCATGAGATTATTTAAATTGTTGTTTCGACAGTTTAATAAAATGATAAAGTGAGTCAATAAAAAAAAAAAAAAAGGCAGCTTCCAGACTACAGTAGGTGGAAACACAAACTGTATAAAAAAGTTTACAGTACAAGTAGAAGTACTGTATTTATATATACAGTCTATGGGTGGGAATTACAACTATCCAGATTGTTGTTTTGAGAATATAATAAAATAATAAAGTTAGTCAATAAAAAAATATATTTAAATAAAAATAAATAAATAAATAAATATAATAATAATAATAATAATAATAATAATAATAATAATAATAATAATAATAATAATAATAATAATAAATAAATACATATTAAATAAAATAATAATAATAATAATAATAATAATAATAATACAAAAAATAAATAAATAAATAAACGGCCTCAAAAGAGATGACAAATAAAATGCAAAAACAGTCTGCAAAAATGTGTTTTAAAGCAGCACTATGTCACTTCTCCAAAGAGAGTGCGCCATCTGCTTGTGTTCATGGAGATGTTGTTGATTTTCTTAGATTGTTGAACAGCACGGCATTAATTCTATCTATGTCCATGGAAATATGTCAGATCTGTGGAAAGGCAGTCCTACTCACAGTCAGCGTGCTTGTTTTTCAACGTATTATTAACAGTTAACACACTTATAGTTGAATAAATGCAACATAGGTAAGTTTAATGCCATAATCTGAAACATTGACACAAGCTGGTGGTGCACCCTCTACCAGAAAAGTTACATAGTGCACCTTTAAAGTACCGTAATATTTGTGCTATTGGGTGGCAGCGGTGCAGTGGTTAAAACATCCCCTAGTTCAGTGTCGGCTCTGACTAGAACATGCTGCTGTTGTTGTTTCTATGAGCAAGACACTTCACCTACTTTGCGCTTTGAGAGGTTTGTAAAAGTAGATTCTAGACACCATTATTATTTTTATGTAATTATTAAGGTGAATTTTCTTTTTAAGCGTGACTAATAACCTAAACATTAACTTTAACCAAACACCTCTGTTACATTTTACAAGATTTTACAATTTAATATAGAAAAACTAGAACAGTACGGCATTTGTCTGCACAGTTTATGATCTGATTATTTGTGTGAAGCTTGTGCAACTGTTACAAATATTTCCGTCACTATCCCTCACGCCTTTAACAGCTTCGACCAGACTTACTTAGGAGGACTCAGGACCTCCTCCAGGAACTCTTCGATCTTGTTGACGTCGGTCTTGACTTCTCCATTAAAGGTGAGAAACGGCGGGTGTGTCCCCGGGGCCAAGTTGTGCAGATCTGCTGGTTTTCTGCAGACGACACACGAAAAACCACGGTCAAATCTTAAAATCATGACATGAATCATTGTCCACGTTTAGTCCAGGTTTAGTCCATGTTTAGTTCATGTTTAGTCCACGTTTAGTTCATGTTGAGTCCACGTTTGGCCCAGGTTTAGTCCAGGTTTAGTACAGATTTCATTCAAGTTTGGTCTAAGTTTAGTCCACGTTTGGTACATGTTTAGCCCAGGTTTAGCCCCAAGTTTATCCTCAGTTTAGCCCAAGTTTAGCCCGGGTTTGGCCCAGGTTTAGTCCAAGTTTAGCCCAGTTTTAAAGTAACTCAGAGTGTAGCTAACTGAGCTTGAATTAAATGTTTTCTCTATGCAGTTTTTCTACTCCAAGACATGGAATATTAATAGTTTGAAAGTTGAATTTTCATTGAATTTTTTTTTTTTTTTTTTTTTTGGCTTGTGAAAAAAAAAAAAAAAAAAAAAAAATTACTTTAAAAAGGAACTTGAAAGGCTACAGAGACAGACATAATTATTTTTATTTATTTAGATTAGAAATGAATATTACTGATGTGTCTTTTATTTCAAATTAAATATCTCATATGTTTGTAATATCGAGCTGAAGTTGTTCCAGATATATTTCGAGTTTCGTCACGTGAATTTGTCTCAGTTTTTAATTTTGGCCCATTGTGAATCTGAGTTTGACATCTCTCTCCTAAACGTCGTCTAACTGGCCACGCCCTTCATCTCAGTGTCTTCTGTCGGGGTCTGAGCGCCAAAGAAAACTCAGTCCATAAGCCAAACACTTTTTTAAATGAATGAATTAAATTAAATGACTTAAATTTACATGATCTATATCTATTTAGTTGTGCATATATATCTCTAAACCACAAACAACAACAAAAACTGCAACAAAACTTATCAAAGCTTTATGATCTTTTTATGATGATGTTCCCTGTTTCATGTAGATGTGTCTTTGTTATGCACAGATGCTGCTGACCTCTTGAGATCGACGGTGGTGACGTTGAACACGACTCCTTTGAGCCACAGGATCATGAAGAGACGCTGGGAGAAAGGACAGTTCCCGATGCTCTCTCCATCACTGCCGGCCTAAAACAAGACAGAGGAGCAACGTCATTAATGTGTTTAACTTAACTGCTTAACTTTTTTTTATTGAAATGGCAAAATGAAAACAAACATGAGTTAAAATGACTAGAATTCAAAATAATGTTCTGTATTTCTCTGGTCTGTTTAAAGTTTTGATTCATTCACAAACTAAATATATTTCACAACATTCACAAAAAAATGACAAAATTATAAAAAATAGGCATGTGTGATAATAAACACATACATTTACAAATCACATTTTAAAACAGCAGCAGTAGGCCACTCTCGGTCTCTGTAGGCCACTCTCAGACTCTGTAGGCCACTCTCAGACTCTGTAGGCCACTCTCAGTCTCTGTGGGCCACTCTCAGACTCTGTAGGCCACTCTCAGTCTCTGTAGGTCTGAGTCACTCTGCAGACGCAGTCAGGCCCATTGTATAAACAGACTAAGCAGCTGCTTAGGGCCCCGAGGCCACCAGAGGGCCCCCAAGAGCCCATACGTTTACATTAAAAATAATGATTGGATAGTTTTTCTGAAAACTAAATGTCTCTGTGGTGTTTATACTAAATATTCCTCTTAAAGGATTAGATGTGTTTTATTTCCAGTACCTAGATATGTGCTGTCTACAATATTTGATTCAGGCAGTGGTGTGGACAGCTGCATTTACACTGGTGTGAAGGACCCTCCCTCCAGGTGCACTCTGGGTGTGCTGTGATAGCAGAGGGACATTTGAATGGATGTCTTAAGGCTAAAAGTGAAGTTCCGTTTATCTAAAGTACAGAATGAAGAGCCAGAGGAAGATCGATTTGGGGAAAGACTCGAAATATGTCTCCACTTTACATCAGTGGATCTGCAGATAAAACAGTGAAGATGGACGTGTGTAATTCTGCAGACAGGACACACCTCAGAGGGACAGAGGACACACAGGACACACCTCAGAGGGACAGGACACACCTCAGAGGGACAGAGGACAGACAGGACACACCTCAGAGGGACAGGACACACCTCAGAGGGACAGGACACACCTCAGAGGGACAGAGGACAGACAGGACACACCTCAGAGGGACAGGACACTCCTCAGAGGGACAGAGGACAGCAGGTGAGTCTGTTTATCACACTGTCTGTTTGTGGTTGTGTCTCTAAACATCAGATGATGTGAGTGAAGTTAAAGTGTCTCTGCTCCTGTGTCACATTAATGTTGATTATGGCACAAACCTGTTTCATCTGAACGAAAGAACGACCTGTGAACGACTCCTGAATGTGCTGTAAATGCTCATATAGGGACGATAATGAGTAAAAATACTTTCCAGACATTACGTATACAGGTGTTTGATTATAGTGGTAAATCTAATTAATTTCATTGGATTATTATTGTATAGCCTCGTTATGTTCTGGCTTTAATATTTGCAGACTGGGCTCCATGCTAACATGCTAACTGCTAACATGCTAACAGCTAACTGCGCCGCTGTTAGCGTAACAGTGACTGTTGTGTTACTTTTACCGGTTACACTTTCACCAATATGTCCATGCTGTACATCTTTTTAAAGCTCTGAACTCGCTCTGTTCAGTCGCTCAATGTGTTTGTTAATTCTAATAAGTTATAATGCAGCACAAACAAATAACCGCCAGCACCTCTTAGCAAAGTTAGCATGCTACTATTGTAAACACAAGCACTGCGCTGATATCTGCCTTGGACTATAAAAACATTTAGAGTCTTAAATATTTGTATATTTCCTGTGACAGTCACATGTGTCACAGATGTGCTTAATGTGAAACTTTATGTCCAGAGCTGATCTGTGGAGAGATGAGCTGAGAGTCAAACAAGAGGCAGCACAGATACAGTGGTATCGGCTCGTGGTATCGGCTCTTGGTATTGGCAGCCCATTCACGAGTACAAGTACTGGCACCTGATACTGGTATGTATCTGTGCATCCTACTCATTAATATGTGGATTTACTGAAATCACAACATCCAAATCCTGACAATAAACATAAAAATGATGTCATCCTAAAATCCTCTTATTTAATGTTCAGTCCAAATGATCTGATAATTATAAATTTGATGTTATGTCCAGGTTGTTTCTCTTATGCAACTCTTAACTTGGATCACTACTTTGTACTTTTTGAGTGATATGATTTTGAAGTAAGTGTACTCTTGCTTAAGTACATCGTTTGGCTTCTTTATGTCATAAATTGCAATTCTGCATTTTATGATATAAATGCAAGCCCACTTTATTCAACTGGAACACATTAAAATGCACCAGAAACTAAGAAAAAAGAGCCTCTAGAATGTTCAGTCTTTTTATATGTGGTTGTGATGATGTCTTAATGTTGTCAAATATGAAAATGTGACACTGAAGTGGAGAGGGCTCCCTAAAGGCTAAGGCTAGGCCTGCTCTCAGTCTGTGTAGGCCACTCTCAGTCTGTGTAGGCCACTCTCAGTCTGTGTAGGCCACTCTCAGTCTGTGTAGGCCACTCTCAGACTCTGTACACCACTCTCAGTTTCTGTAGGTCACTCTCAGTTTCTGTAGGTCAGTCTCAGTCTCTGTACACCACTCTCAGTCATTCTGTAGACTATTCTCAGTCTGTGTAGGCCACTCTCAGTCTGTGTAGGCCACTCTCAGTCTCTGTAGACCACTCTGTCTCTGTAGACCACTCTGTCTCTGTAGGCCACTCTGTCTCTGTAGGCCACTCTCAGTTTCTGTAGGCCACTCTCAGTTTCTGTAAGCCACTCTTAGTTTGCGTAGGCCACTCTTAGTTTGCGTAGGCCACTCTCAGTCTCTGTAGACCACTCTCTGTCTCTGTAGGCCACTCTCAGTCTCAACCAAATTTTAGCATAACAAAAAATTAGCATTGTAACTAGAGCAAATAACAATTCAAAACAAAAAAATATGACATACTGAAAGGTGAAAAGTGCTCAAAATGGCGCCTATAAACATGCGTCTGAACACCAGGACAAGCTACGATGCATTGCCCAGTCTATTCTTATCTGAAATCGCGAATTCTGCGAATAGGTTAAATATTTAAAGTCGTTACATAAGAACATTCGATTTTAACAGCCAGAACAAGCCCTTCTTCCACCTCAAAACCGCATCACATCCGCAGCATCGTGTAGCAGTGCAACAGTATAAGCCCTGTATCGGTATGCACAGCCGACATCCGATCCGCTCGTTCAATTATGCAGCAACTCCACAGGGTTCACCGTCCTCAGGGTCAAAACACGGGTCACGCTCGCTGTCGTACAGTCAGTGGCCTCAGGTGCAGAGCTGGAATCAGGCTAATGCTAATGTTTTTTTGTTGTTAGCGTCAATACAACAGTTTGAAAGGCAATAGATTTATCATAACGAGTGCAAATAATGTAGTGATGTGAGAATGAGAATTTTAAAAGTGACATTGTCTGATTTATATGCAATAAAAGTAAAAAAAAAAAAAAAAGTCCAAAATCTAAATCAAAATGGAGAATGTCTGTGAGCTTAGCAGTTTATTTCTAGTATTACCGTATTTTCCGGACTATAAGACGCACTTTTTTTCATAGTTTGGCCAAGGTGCAACTTATGCTCAGATGCGATTTATATGTGAAATATGTTTTTATTTATTTATATGTTATGCTCATAATCTCATTGGAGTGAATAATTATGATGCTGGAATTGTTTTAAGAACGTGAGGAATAACTGGACAATTATAAACCACTAAAGTCACTAGTTTTTCACATAAAAACAGTAAAAAATGAGGTACAGCATGTTTAACTAAAGAGCTAATCAGGTACGGAGTTACTTATGAGCAAGACACAATGTTTTTGAGGTATTTCTGAAACTTTATTAACTGCAAAATAGCCATAATAGCTGATTCTGATAATAATAATAATAATAATAATAATAAAAAAGATGTATTGAAAAAATATGATTACGCTATTACTATATTTTCCGAACTATAAGACGCACTTTTTTTTCATAGTTTGGCCAGAGGTACGACTTATACTCAGATGTGATGTGTTTTTTCTTCATTATTATGCATTTTTTGGCTGGTGCGACTTATACTGCAGTGCGACTTATACTTCGACTTATACTTCGGTGCGACTTATACTTCGACTTATACTCCAGTGCGACTTATACTTCAGTGCAACTTATACTTCGACTTATACTCCAGTGCGACTTATACTCCGGTGCGACTTATACTCCGGAAAATACGGATAATAATCATTTTTTGTCAATAAATAAATACTTTTTTTTAATCTGGCTATTTTGCAGCTAATAAAGCTTCATAAATACCTCAAAAACATTGCGTCTTGCTCATAACTAACCCCGTACCTGATTATCCCACGTGCTGTACCTCATTTTTTACAGTTTTTATGTGAAAAACTAGTGACTTTAGCGGTTTGTAACGGTCCAGTTATTCCTCACGTTCCTATGTTTATGAGCATTAAAATTTAGGTTTAGGATTGCAAACGAGCCTTTAATTGTGTGTTGTAGCCTAATAATTTGTTTCTTTTCTTTTTGAGTTAAGATGTGCAGCTCTAAATATGTTTTATAATTGTCATTTTTGGGGTTTAGAACTGAAAACCTGAGACAAAGTTCACCCGTTGAAAGAGTTTATAAGCATATTTCACAACTTCTAGCCAGAGCGGAGTTTTCCTGTCACTTTAATGGTAACAACAACAAACATTAACATGCTAACAGTGCACTTCCTGGTTTTCGGAGGATGAAATGACTTAAAGACGGCACATAGCGGTCTCGTTTTTACCCTAACAGCTGCTTTTCGCTGCGGAAAGACACATTTTCTCAGCTACTTGGGAAAAAAATCCTGTACTGCCACTTTCATTTAATGTTTTTTGGAAAGTCAATGGGAAAAATAAATGGGAATTTCACTTCCAGAAACCTGTGGTGCGCGTTCACTGTATTTACCCCAGCAAAATCGCACAAGTGCACGCTCCGTAGGTCATTCCCCTCACAATACAGCGCTCCTAGCAAACACCAGAAGAGACTTGTGTGTCTAAAAGCAGCTGATCTGTCCGAATGTGCCGTCATCTGCTTTGTGCGGCTGTGGCTCTGCAGTGTGTAACCGTAACACAAAACACAGGAGGCGTGAATAGCCAATCAGGATCTAGAAGGCGAGGGACAAAAGCTGCCTAACAACAGCCCCGTGTACACAGAGGATGGACACGGACAATACGGTACCACATGATGCAGGAGAAGTTATGCAATGTTACTCCTATTATGTTGTTATATCCAACCACTTGACCTCGCAGCACTCGCAAAGTAATGACAGCTCTATTTACAAACACAAAAGTTACATTTAATATTTATTAGTCATGGGCTCGGTGCACAGCAACACGCAGTACAGTCACTTTTAGTAAAATCGGAAAACAACCTATGCAAATTCATTAAAATAAACACTAAATGGTTATTTTTATAGGTGGGATACTGCAGTTTGTGGCGTTGTTTGAGTAGTTTTTATCCCTCAACTCGTCTCTTTCTGTGTCCTCCTGTGAAGTATTTTATTTGTGTAGTTTTTACGTTGTCAGACATCGACCCGCAGCTTCCTGTCCACTGCCTCTTTGTCTTTATATGTATTAATTTTAGCGTAACTCTGCGAAAACCTCATAGAAATACAAATAAACAGGAAGTAGTGACGCTAACAGTGAGGTTGCCGGGCGCTTTTGTGCACAGAGGCTTTTGTATCACGAAAGAATCTTCAAAATGCTGACGATAAAACGGGTCGTTCCAATCAGCAGGGCTCAGTTTCTAAATTAGGCAGTGCAGAACTATAAGAGGTTTTAGTGAAATAATGTACCACACGAAATGCCACGTTTTTCACACGTCGAATATACGAGCTCGTTTTTTGACCTACTTCTTTTGCTGCGTTTGTGTCTCTTCATTTTAGGATATGTTTTGGTTTTGGAGGAGGCAGATCAAACCGTTGTTGAAGCTTTAATTAGTTCAGAGCATGGTCACGGTCTAAAACAACAGCACTGAATATATGGAGGCTATTCAATCTAATGTGGTTCAGAATATTTTACATGGTTCTGACAGTATCTGAGGTTTAAATGTGGAAATGTGGAGTGATGTTTTTAAATGGCAGAGTAGAAGGATGCTTGGTTTGGTTGGAAATAGGTTTATATTTGGATGTGTTTTAATTGTTAACCTGCCCTGGGTCTGCTGATGGAAAATAGCTTTAGCTAAATCAGCTGTAAAGCATTTTCTTCTATGAGATGAATGTGTTTGCTCTGTTAAAACAAACCAATAAACTAACGAGGAGCTGAGACTGAGTTGTCAGCGGTCAGTGATTCCAGGGCATCCTTCAATGATAAGTGGATTTTTTATTTATTTATGCAATAGTTTTAAACAATAACCTGGCCAATAAGGTGAGTTCTCACTATATGTGTGAGTTCACAAGTTCACGAATCCGTCTCGTCCACCTGGCTCCTGTGGCTCAGAGAATAGACTTTAAAGCAGCTCTGACTCTGAACAAGTCTCTCCATGAACCAGCACCAAAGAACATCTCCCACATGAGCCACATGAGGAGGACTGAACCAGGACTGAACCAGGACTGAACCAGGACTGAACCAGGACGAAACCAGGACGAAACCGACTCGAACGGTTCTCCTTAGCTGTGCACACGACTGAAAGGTTTTTATTCTGCACTCTTCTCTTTGATGTAAATTTTATGATGATTATTTATGTTTTGACTGACTTTAATATCTTTCTTATCCTGTAATCCAATTTGAATTGTGCTATAAACTAATAAACTTGCATAGTCTCGTTGTTGCGTTTAGGCTCGGGCCTCCGGGTGTGCGGTGACTGGACCAATCACAGGGCCGAGAATGAAACACTCCAAACTAACAACAAAAACGGGGGACACAAACAAATCTACTTCAACCTGTTTTAGCAGAAATACTGACTTTTTTCTTTTTAAAACACATGCGCTGAGATAGGGAGAGAAATTATCAAAAAAATATACTTCCAGAAATGTGTAATTTTTACTCCGAAATGTAATCCCACTGAAAACGTTCTTGGATAAAGGCTATTCCGGTTCAATGGGCCTATCAATGTCACAACAATCCCCCCAGCAGCCTTCTACACGGCGATCCTGCAACTAAATCCACACTATACAGTTACACAGTCTGGCCTTCGCTCTTTGGTCCTGATGCCGCGCCACAAACTCAACTTAAAACGCCAAATTCTGCTTCGGGCTTACCTTGACGAAAAGTTCAATTTCAGGATCTTGATTGTTAGTCGACATGATGCTTGTTCTAGTCGCCGCCCACTGATCTGTCATCTGTCTACATCTTTCAGAAATATAAAAAATATAAAAAGTCTACGGTGTTTTCTGGTCCTTTGGGTCTGACAGAGGCTGGTAAAGTTCCGGATGGTGCACACAGGTCTGCTCTGATTTACCTTTCGCACAGATGGTTAGTGGGGCTAGCTGTCAGTGACACTAAACAGGACCAAACAGGTGTCAGTCTATGGGAGGGGGAGGAGCCGGAGCCCTCTCTCCCCTCTGCTACTGCTGCATCAGTCAACAACCTCCTCTTCCCTCGTGGATTCATCGAGTTCAAGTGAAATTCTGTTTGTAAAATAGACGCAGCAACTAAAACGCAGTCATATATCGCGCAAAATGGACTTTAAGCTGTGTTTTAATGCTGTTACCTCATCGAAAACGCACCTGGAGTTGTGTTTTGTGTCATTCTCGCTTGTCTAAGTAACCCTGCATCTTCATCTCCAAAGCTCAAAATGCTCCGTTCCACCTTGTGACGTCATGAAGTGGTAGTTTTCGAGCTTTCAACAGCCCGTCTCTTAACTTAAGTAGAGTAAAATTGGCAATTCCAGCGGCGGAAATGATCCAAGTGATTCTAGCGAAGGTGTGTGGAGTTTAAAAACACAGCGGAGCACTTCCTGTATTGCCACATGATGACATCACAAGGTGGAACAGGGCGTTTTCCATTTGAGAAAAAAGCCTAATTTTGCAGGGTTTGTGCGTTAAACATGTGTGAAAGAAGCAAAACAAAACTCCAGGTCTGCAGAATCTAACATAAAAAGTGAAGTAACTAAACTAAAATTAAAAGTAAAACAAAAAGTTGACATCTTGTTTCGGTTCTGGTTACACCTTTGTTTTGTTCTGAGGAAGAGGTTTTAGTGTGTGTGTGTATGTGTTTGTGTGTGTTTAGCGCAAAGAAAGCCTAAATATGCAGGATTTGTGTGTTAATCATGTGTGAATGAGACAAAACGCAACTCCAGGTCTGTTTGTGACGAGGAAACAACATTATAACATAGATGAGTTAGGCAAATATCGTGAAATTTGGCTGCGTTTTACAATCCACAAACAACAACAAGAACAACAAATTTGTCTGTCGTATTTGACCCATCTTGATTTCTAAACCTGCAACTACGTTCTAGCTCCCAGGAACTCTCCAAATCTTAGGAAATTGAAGCGCTCGAATGCACCAGACACAGGAAGAACACGCAAACCCCACACGCCTCACACAATCATGAAATTCAACCAGAGACCTTCTTATCGTGAGGAGAACATCTTAAAGGGCTCATATTACGCTATTTTCTGATCTATGTTATAATGTTGTTTCCTCATCCTGTTTAAGCTAAGTTCTTTTCTCAAACTGAAAACACTCTGTTCCACCTTGTGATGTCATCATGTAATACAGGAAGTGCTCCGCTCTGTTTTTAAACTCCACACACCTTCACTAGAATCATTTGGATGATTTCAGCCCCAGAGTTGCCAATCTGTTCTGAACTAAAGGTAAAACAACAGCTCTTAACTTGAAAACTACCACTTCATGACATCACGAGGTGGGACAGAGCATTGTGAGCCTGTTTTGCGCTGTTTTCTGATCTGTTCTAATATTGTTTCCTTTTTGTTTTGTTTCATTCACACATGTTTAACACACAAATCCTGCATATTTAGGCTGAGTTCTTCTCTCAAACTGAAAGCACTCCGAAAACACTCAGTTCCACCTCGTGATGTCATCATGTGGTAATACAGGAAGTGCGCCGCTGTGTTTTTAAACTCCACACACCTTCACAAGAATCATTTGGATGATTTCAGCCCTAGAATCTCCAATCTCTTCTAACAAACTAAAGGTAAATGGTAGCTGTTAACTCGCAAAACTACCACTTCATGACATCACAAGGTGGAACGGAGCATTTTGAGCTGTGGAGATGTACAGACTAATAATGCAGGGTTACTCAAACACGTGTGAATGAAACAAAACACAACTCCAGGTCTGTTTTTGATGACGTAACAGCATTATAACATGACTTACACCTCACAAGACTCAATTTTGTGTAATATATGACCTTTAACTACATTATGGCACATCTATATTCACTATACAGCAATAAATCGTCATATCTCACACAGTCCCATCCAAAAAGTGACTCTCCTTGTTACTATTTAAACACCCGAGCAGCTGTTGCATTTATTTTTAATGGCAGTTTTTCACATGTTTGGTTTTGGCAGCATGTGGCAGGTTCTATTCCCCTCCATGGTGTATTTCTATGTGAATTATTAATATTCTTGAATTTGGCAGCGGCTAACTAGGACATTACAAAAATACCATACGAAAGATCAAGCTGAGGAGGATCCGCAAGAAATATGTGAACAAAATGACAGCAGAGGAGGAAACGGAGGCGGCAAGTATTTCAAGCGGTTGCTATTTATAGAGCAGCCCCCTCTTCTGGCAGATGCGCAGACATGCAGCTAATTAGGAGGCTGCAGTTCAGAGGCATCTCATTATGGCGGAGTTTCAGATACAACACAAAATTATATAGGGCTGTGAGATTATACGGAGACAGGAAAAGTTCTTAATACTGTAATGATCTGATATTTAGTGTTTAGAGTTGTTCTGTTATCGGAGACTGGCTCTAGTGAGTTGAGACTGACCGTGTTTTGCTCTTATTTTGGTGTGGGTTTTGGCGCCTGTAGCATTCGGCTCCAGACAAATGAAGCTCATCGATGCTAACGGTTATAGAGGCCAATTCGGAGCCGAGTTTCGTAGTTGGAATTACGAACGCGAGTATCATAGCAACCAAAGAGCCAATCTGGAGCGAGGCTTTTGGACGTAACGCCTCTTCCCTTAGCAACGCTGTCAATCAAACCTGTTGCTAACGCTAGCAAGAGTGACCTCAGGGAAAGAAGGCGTCTGATTTGTCTGTTATTAATGTTCATATCGTGATTTACGGACAAAATAGTGAAATAAAAATACTAGAACGCGTTAATACGAACATTTTAAGACCAAAGCGACGTTTTTGCTTTGCCTGGAATGTCTCACAGTTTGGCATTGAACATATCTATCACCAGGTCTGTGCAATCTCTCAGTCGTCCAGGGATGATCCAGTCTGTCCACTTTTTGTCCAGTTGACAGATTGGCAATTGACAATTTTTCTATTCTATCTTTTTACTATCTATCACCATGGAAACAAGCATGCAACACCACCTGACCAAGTTAACGAAAGACAAAATTTAAATCTGTCAACTGGACAAATTGCTGCTCACCCAAGCTGCTTCTTCAGTTCTGGTCAGATTACTGGTGGACACTGTCTTATATCTATCAGAAGGGAGGAGCCAACTACAATGAAACTGTAAACAGCTTTTGTCTCCAGTTCCAGCAGAAACTCCCCTATTCAAACTTTAACGACCCTGCTATTGTTCTCTTGGTCTGGATCTGATAATGGTGTTATAGATGGGGCATAGATGATGTCTAAGGCCCCCATTCCTGTTTAAGGAAGCATTCGTTTTCCTAACAAAAATAACTTCTTTAACTCCCCGCTCAAACCATTTCATTTCTCTGGCTAAGATCTGAACCTCATTATCTTCAAAAGTGTGGTTACTGTCTTTGAGATGGAGATGTACAGCAGACTGGGGTCCAGACAGACACATTTAAACTTTGTCTTTTGCTATGGATCAGACCTGGACGACTGAGGGATTACACAGACACCAGACCAAGTTGCAAATCAGGTCTGTGGAGAGGCGAGCCCGCTTATAATTTTTCAGTATTATCACAGTTCCCATCGTGACCCCGTTCCTAACCCATGTGTTTTTTTTCCGAGGCAGTGGTGGAGAGTTCCAGTGTTTTTCCCTGTAGGATAAAAGACCTACTTCTACCTTTCTCTCTCTCTTTGCAGTTCATCCTCTGGTCCAACACCGCGCTGTAGTTTTTGTTTTTTGTTTTTTTGCGTTTGCACCTTCACACACCTCAACACACAAAACGTTGTCTTACATTCGCACCATATGCTCCACTGAACACGATTCAAATACACAAATACACACAACAGAAACAAAACGATTATTTTTTTAAGGTCCTACAAGCGTTCAAACGTTGCTGCCTTTGTCCTCCTCGTTCTTTTCTTACGGGCCCATAACAATATTTATTTTTGTCCACAATTAAAACATTTATACTGAATAAGATACTGGATGTTTAGGAGGAGGCCCCGGAAACAACCCAGGACACTTTGGAGCAACTATGTGTCTCGGCTGGTCTGGGAACGCCTTGGGGTCCCACCGAAGGAGGTAGAGGAAGTGTCTGGGGTGAGGGAAGTCTGGGAGTCCCCTGGCCCCGTGACCCAGCCTCGGATAAGCGGAAGAAAATGGATAAATGGATGGATAAGACACGTTTAATGCCAATTCAAGGCAAGGAAAAACAGCAGCCATCAGAAAAGCTGCATAGTGCACCTTTAACGACAAAATTAACTTTCATGAAAAAATAATGTTTTGAGAACGTGAACTCTTTCCTAATTTTAGATCACACTTTACAAGTTTATTTTGGCCTTGGTTTGAGCTCGTGAACCTGAAATCACTCACTCGTCTGGTTAATGATTCACTCACACATCAAATAGTGACAGACGTTCACTTTTATGAGACGAGCACAAGGAAGTTTTTGTAAGAAACGCATTAAATTTCATCATCTAGTTTTCTATTCAAATAAAAAAACATGTAATCGCAGAGGTTTTTTGTGCATTTGTGCTTTACGACTTAAAGAAGCAGTGGATTCTGTATGAAAAAGTGGGTTGGTTGTCACTGTTAGAGGAGAACTGCCCTGTGTGGAATGTGTCAATGAGGAACGACCCCAGAAACTGACGGAACATCTCACCTGCCCGATAATCGATGATAACGGAACATTTAATATCAGATCACATGACTGGAGGAGGATAAGGACGCACCAAAAGTGAGATGGGAAAGAGGCTTTTAGGGGTTTTGATTCAGGAAAATGGAAAACACTCCAAGGAAAAGCAAAACTGGAAACGTCAGTGATACAATCGCAATTTAATAATCCGGTAAAGAACTTTTATACACACACCTGCTTCTGTTTGTAATGAAGAAGAAGAAATAGAAGAAGAAGAATAAGAGGAAGAAGAAAACAAGAAGATAACGAAGAAGAAGAAGAAGAAGAATAAAAAAGAAGAAAAAATCTGAAGAAGCAGAAGGGACAAGAAGAGGAAGCAAAAAAAGAAGAGTCAGGAAAAGAAGAGGAAGAAGAAGAAAATAAGATGAAAAAGGAGAAGAAGAATAAAAAAAGAAGAAGAGGAAGAAGAAATTAAAGCCGCAAGCGGCATCGAACGGCCCTCGCGGGCCGTGCTTCGCACTCGGCCGACCCGGCACTCTCTGTGGGTGGCGCTGACGCGCCACTTGTCCCTTCTGTTTTGGGGCTCTGGACTCCATTTGGCACCAAACAAGTAAAAAGACATTGGAAGTGCTGATGCACAAAATGGCAAAATTTGGGTTTTTCCAGGCATCGCCATGGCAACACCGTACAAAATACAAACTTGGCCCGCTGGACTTTTTTGACGGGGTCGACCTGAAGAATCACTGTGCCAAATTTTATGTCCGTCTTTGACGGTAATAAGTCATTATAAGACTTTGAAATGGACGACAATTTGGAAATTTTCCCATTAGGATAACATGGGCGCTCTCGCGCATCGCCATGGCAACCCAGTGAAAAATATGACATGGGTCTGATTGACTTTTTTAATCAGGATGACATGAAGAGTCATGGTGCCAAATTTCACATTATTCCATGAAAGTAATATTTTTCCCATGAATGGGAAAAATTGGGAGAATTTCCATTAGGATAACATTGGCAGTTTGGCGCATTGCCATGGCAATACGGTGCAAAAGATGACATAGGTCTGATTGACTTTATTGATTGGGATGACCCAATGGAATTTTGTGTCAAATTTGGTAACATTTGGGAAAACTAAATTTTCGGTCCTCCATACAAATGTATTAGATGTTCTGTAGGGGGCGCTATCGCGCCAATTTACTTTCTGTGATAATGAGTAGCTTTAGGCCCAACAGTTTTACAACTGATTCGAATTTGAGCCAAATCGGACTTTGCATGCGCAAACGGGAGCAAATTTTGACTTTTGAAAATTGCAAAAATTCCGATGGAATTTTGCGGCTTCGCCGCACGGAACCCGTAAAAGGGATCATCATAAATTGGATAACTTTTGATGCCCCACTTGTCTAGATGATGTACAGTGAATTTCAGCCCAGCCGGTGAAGCGCCTTCAGAGGAGTTGACGAAAATGCGAGGTCAGCGAAAACGCTGACTCGGCATTTTGGAAATTTCAATCCAAGATGGCCGACTTCCGGTGTGTCAGAGGGCGTGGCCATAATAATATTTTTTGTTTGGCATCACTTGAAGAATGCGTGTACCGAATTTCGTGGCTGTATGAAAAAGTTGACGTCGACGTCTCCCATTGACGTCAAAAAAGTGACTTTTGCAGGGGGCGCTGTCGCGCCATTTTTTTATGCCAAATGATGCACTACATAAAAAAATAAATTTTTCGCCAGACCTGAATTATGGGCAAAATTTGGTGAGTTTTTGAATATGTTCAGGGGGTCAAATTACTGCTCAAAGAGCAGAAGAGGAAGAAATAAAAATTAAAGCCGCAAGCGGCATCGAACGGCCCTCGCGGGCCGTGCTTCGCACTCGGCCGACCCGGCACTCCCTGTGGGTGGCGCTAACGCGCCACTTGTCCCTTTTTTATTGCGGCTTTGGGCTGCACTTGTCACCAAACAAGTCAAAACACATGGGAAGTGCTGATGCACAAAATGCAAAAACATGGGTTTTGCAGGCATCGCCATGGCAACACCGTGCAAAATACAAACTTGGCCCGTTGGACTTTTTTGTCAGGGACAACCTGAAGAATTACTGTGCCAAATTTTATGTCCGTCGTTGACGGTAATAAGTCGTTATAAGACTTTGAAATGTACGAAAATTTGGAAATTTTCCCATTAGGATAACATGGCAGTTTGGCGCATCGCCATGGCAACACAGTGCAAAAGACGACATAGGTCTGATTGACTTTATTGATTGGGATGACCCAATGGAATTTTGTGTCAAATTTGGTAACATTTGGGTAAACTAAATTTTTGGCCTTCCATACAAATTTATTAGATGTTCTGTAGGGGGCGCTATCGCGCCAATTTAGTTTCTGTCATAATGAGTAGCTTTAGGCCCGAAAGTTTTACAACTGATTCGAATTTGAGCCAAATCGGACTTTGCATGCGCAAACGGGAGCAAATTTTGACTTTTGAAAATTGCAAAAATTCCGATGGAATTTTGCGGCTTCGCCGCACGGAAACCGTAATAGGGATCATCATAAATTGGATAACTTTTGATGCCCCACTTGTCTAGATGATGTACAGAGATTTTCAGCTCTGCAGGTGAAGCGCCTTCAGAGGAGTTGACGAAAATGCGACGTCAGCGAAAACGCTGACTTTGCATTTTGGAATTTTCAATCCAAGATGGCCGACTTCCGGTGCGTCAGAGGGCGTGACCATAATAATCTTTTTTTTTTGGCATCACTTGAAGAATTCGTGTACCGAATTTCGTGGCTCTACGGCAAAGTTGACGTCGGGACGTCTCCCATTGACGCAATGTATTTTGACTTTTGCAGGGGGCGCTGTCGTGCCATTTTTTTATGCCCAATGATGCACCACATAAAAAAATAAATTTTTCGGCAGACCTGAATTTTGGGCAAAATTTGGTGAGTTTTTGAATATGTTCAGGGGGTCAAATTCCTGCTCAAAGAGCAGAAGAGGAAGAAAAAAAAAAAATTAAAGCCGCAAGCGGCATCGAACGGCCCTCGCGGGCCGTGCTTCGCACTCGGCCGACCCGGCACTCGCTGTGGGTGGCGCTAACGCGCCACTTGTCCCTTTTTTATTGCGGCTTTGGGCTGCACTTGTCACCAAACAAGTCAAAACACATCGGAAGTGCTGATGCACAAAATGGCAAAATTTGTTTTTTCCAGGCATCGCCATGGCAACACCGTGCAAAATACAAACTTGGCCCCCCGGACTTTTTCAACGGGGATGACCTGAAGAATCACTGTGCCAAATTTTGTGTCCGTCGTTGACGGTAATAAGTCGTTATAAGACTTTGAAATGCATGAAAATTTGGAAATTTTGCCATTAGGATAACATGGGCGCTTTCGCACATCGCCATGGCAACCCAGTGAAACAAATTGCATGGGTCTGATTGACTTTTTTCATCAGGATGACATGACGAGTCATGGTGCCAAATTTCACATTATTCCATGAAACTAATATTTTTCCCATGAATGGGAAAAATTGGGAGGTTTCCCATTAGGATAACATTGGCAGTTTGGTGCATCACCATGGCAACACGGTGCATAAAACGACATAGGTCTAATTGACTTTATTGATTGGGATGACCCAATGGAATTTTGTGTCAAATTTGGTAACATTTGGGAAAACTAAATTTTCAGCCTTCCATACAAATTTATTTGTTATTCTATAGGGGGCGCTGTCGCGCCAAATTTATTTGTTTCACAATCAGGAGAATTAGGCATGAAAGTTTTACAACTGATTCGAATTTGAGCAAAATCGGACTTTGCTTGCGCAAACGGGAGCAAATTTTGACTATTGAAAATTGCAAAAATTCCGATGGAATTTTGCGGCTTCGCCGCACGGAAACCGTAAAAGGGATCATCATAAATTGGATAACTTTTGATGCCCCACTTGTCTAGATGATGTACAGTGAATTTCAGCCCTGCAGGTGAAGCGCCTTCAGAGGAGATGACGAAAATGCGACGTCAGCGAAAACGCTGACTTTGCATTTTGGAATTTTCAATCCAAGATGGCCGACTTCCGGTGCGTCAGGGGGCGTGGCCATAATAATCTTTTTTTTTTGGCATCACTTGAAGAATGCGTGTACCGAATTTCGTGGCTCTACGGCAAAGTTGACGTCGGGACGTCTCCCATTGACGCAATGTATTTTGACTTTTGCAGGGGGCGCTGTCGCGCCATTTTTTTATGCCCAATGATGCACCACATAAAAAAATAAATTTTTCGCCAGACCTGAATTTTGGGCAAAATTTGGTGAGTTTTTGAAAATGTTCAGGGGGTCAAATTCCTGCTCAAAGAGCAGAAGAGGAAGAAAAAATTAAAGCCGCAAGCGGCATCGAACGGCCCTCGCGGGCCGTGCTTCGCACTTGGCCGACCCGGCACTCCCTGTGGGTGGCGCTAACGCGCCACTTGTCCCTTTTTTATTGCGGCTTTGGGCTGCACTTGTCACCAAACAAGTCAATTTGTGCTGATGCACAAAATGCAACAACATGGGTTTTCCAGGCATCGCCATGGCAACACCGTGCAAAATACAAACTTGGCCCCCCGGACTTTTTTGACGGGGACGACCTGAAGAATCACTGTGCCAAATTTTATGTCCGTCGTTGACGGTAATAAGTCGTTATAAGACTTTGAAATGTACGAAAATTTGGAAATTTCCCCATTAGGATAACATGGGCGCTTTCGCGCATCGCCATGGCAACCCAGTGGAAAATATGACATGGGTCTGATTGACTTTTTTGATCAGGATGACATGAAGAGTCATGGTGTCAAATTTCACATTATTCCATGAAACTAATATTTTTCCCATGAATGGGAAAAATTGTGAGGTTTCCCATTAGGATAACATTGGCAGTTTGGCGCATCGCCATGGCAACACGGTGCAAAAGACGACATAGGTCTGATTGACTTTATTGATTGGGATGACCCAATGGAATTTTGTGTCAAATTTGGTAACATTTGGGAAAACTAAATTTTCGGTCCTCCATACAAATTTATTAGGTGTTCTGTAGGGGGCGCTATCGCGCCAATTTAGTTTCTACCATAATGAGTAGCTTTAAGCCCGAAAGTTTTACAACTGATTCGAATTTGAGCCAAATCGGACTTTGCATGCGCAAACGGGAGCAAATTTAGACTTTTGAAATTTGCAAAAATTCTGATGGAATTTTGCGGCTTCGCCGCACGGAAACCGTAGTAGGGATCATCATGAATTGGATAACTTTTGATGCCCCACTTGTCTAGATGATGTACAGTGAATTTCAGCCTTGCAGATGAAGCGCCTTCAGAGGAGTTGACGAAAATGCGAGGTCAGCGAAAACGCTGACTCGGCATTTTGTAATTTTCAATCCAAGATGGCCGACTTCCGGTGCATCCGAGGGCGTGGCTATAATAATCTTTTTTTTTTGGCATCACTTGAAGAATGCGTGTACCGAATTTCGTGGCTCTACGCCAAAGTTGACGTCGGGACGTCTCCCATTGACGCAATGTATTTTGACTTTTGCAGGGGGCGCTGTCGCGCCATTTTTTTATGCCCAATGATGCACCATATAAAAAAATAAATTTTTCGGCAGACCTGAATTTTGGGCAAAATTTGGTGAGTTTTTGAATATGTTCAGGGGGTCAAATTCCTGCTCAAAGTGCAGAAGAAAGAAGAAAAAAAAAAAATAATAATAATTAAAGCCGCAAGCGGCATCGAACGGCCCTCGCGGGCCGTGCTTCGCACTCGGCCGACCCCGCACTCCCTGTGGGTGGCGCTAACGCGCCACTTGTCCCTTTTTTATTGCGGCTTTGGGCTGCACTTGTCACCAAACAAGTCAATTTGTGCTGATGCACAAAATGCAACAACATGGGTTTTCCAGGCATCGCCATGGCAACACCGTGCAAAATACAAACTTGGCCCCCCAGACTTTTTTGACGGGGACGACCTGAAGAATCACTGTGCAAAATTGTATGTCCGTCGTTGACGGTAATAAGTCGTTATAAGACTTTGAAATGTACGACAATTTGGACATTTTCCCATTAGGATAACATGGGCGCTCTCGCGTATCGCCATGGCAACACAGTGAAAAATACGACATGGGTCTGATTGACTTTTTTGATCAGGATGACATGAAGAGTCATGGTGCCAAATTTCACATTATTCCATGAAACTAATATTTTTCCCATGAATGGGAAAAATTGTGAGGTTTCCCATTAGGATAACATTGGCAGTTTGGCGCATCGCCATGGCAACACGGTGCAAAAGACGACATAGATCTGATTGACTTTATTGATTGGGATGACCCAATGGAATTTTGTGTCAAATTTGGTAACATTTGGGAAAACTAAATTTTCGGTCCTCCATACAAATTTATTAGGTGTTCTGTAGGGGGCGCTATCGCGCCAATTTAGTTTCTACCATAATGAGTAGCTTTAAGCCCGAAAGTTTTACAACTGATTCGAATTTGAGCAAAATCGGACTTTGCATGCGCAAACGGGAGCAAATTTTGACTTTTGAAAATTGCAAAAATTCCGATGGAATTTTGCGGCTTCGCCGCACGGAAACCGTGATAGGGATCATCATAAATTGGATAACTTTTGATGCCCCACTTGTCTAGATGATGTACAGTGAATTTCAGCCCTGCAGGTGAAGCGCCTTCAGAGGAGTTGACGAAAATGCGACGTCAGCGAAAACGCTGACTCGGCATTTTGGAATTTTCAATCCAAGATGGCCGACTTCCGGTGTGTCAGAGGGCGTGGCCATAATAATATTTTTTGTTTGGCATCACTTGAAGAATGCGTGTACCGAATTTCGTGGCTGTATGAAAAAGTTGACGTCGACGTCTCCCATTGACGTCAAAAATTTGACTTTTGCAGGGGGCGCTGTCGCGCCATTTTTTTATGCCCAATGATGCACCACATAAAAAAATAAATTTTTCGCCAGACCTGAATGATGGGCAAAATTTGGTGAGTTTTTGAATATGTTTAGGGGGTCAAATTAGTGCTCAAAGAGCAGAAGGAAGAAGAAATAAAAAAAAAAAAAAAAAAAATAATAATATTTTTAGCAAAAACAATATATCCGATAACATTACAATGACATATTATACGTTTTTTGAAAGCTCTCGACTTTCCCCACGTCACCGTGGGGTCAATGGCGAATGACGAGCGCTAACGCGCTCGTCATTCGCCATGGCGTCGGGGTCCGCCATTGACCTCCCATTGACTTCCATTCATTTTAGCAGTAACAAGTATGGCCCATGCCTGCGGCATGGGGGCTTGGATAGGGCTCGATGTCAGGAGTGTGTTTGGGGACATGAGCGCTTCGCGCTGCGTCAGCGTCAACATTGAGTCAATGGGCTTCGCCCATTGACTCAATGTTGACGCTGACATGCTAGCAAAAACAAATATGTATGTCCCATGCCTACGGCATGGGTTGCTAGGACACAGGAGTCTGTGCAAGGTCGCGGTGCTGCCACGAAGTTGCGCGCTTCGCGCGCAACTTCGTGAAGACAGTTTGCAACGATGAGTGCTTCGCACTCATCGTTGCGGAAGCAATAGGCCCTACGCCCTGTAGGGGCTCGGGCCTAATTAAAGCCGCAAGCGGCATCGAACGGCCCTCGCGGGCTGTGCTTCGCACTCGGACGACCCGGCACTCCCTGTGGGTGACGCTAACGCGCCACTTGTCCCTTTTTTATTGCTGCTTTGGGCTGCACTTGTCACCAAACAAGTCAAAACACATTGGAAGTGCTGATGCACAAAATGGCAAAATTTGGGGTTTTCCAGGCATCGCCATGGCAACACCGTACAAAATACAAACTTGGCCCCCCGGACTTTTTTGACGGGGACAACCTGAAGAATCACTGTGCCAAATTTTATGTCCGTCGTTGACGGTAATAAGTCGTTATAAGACTTTGAAATGTACGAAAATTTGGAAATTTCCCCATTAGGATAACATGGGCGCTCTCGCGCATCGCCATGGCAACCCAATGAAAAATATGATATGGGTCTGATTGACTTTTTTGATCAGGATGACATGACGAGTCATGGTGCCAAATTTCACATTATTCCATGAAACTAATATTTTTCCCATGAATGGGAAAAATTGTGAGGTTTCCCATTAGGATAACATTGGCAGTTTGGCGCATCGCCATGGCAACACGGTGCAAAAGACGACATAGGTCTGATTGACTTTATTGATTGGGATGACCCAATGAAATTTTGTGTCAAATTTGGTAACATTTGGGAAAACTAAATTTTCGGTCCTCCATACAAATGTATTAGATATTCTGTAGGGGGCGCTATCGCGCCAATTTACTTTCTGTGATAATGAGTAGCTTTAGGCCCGAAAGTTTTACAACTGATTCGAATTTGAGCGAAATCGGACTTTGCATTCGCAAACGGGAGCAAATTTTGCCTTTTGAAAATTGCAAAAATTCCGATGGAAATTTGCGGCTTCGCCGCACGGAAACCGTAAAAGGGATCATCATAAATTGGATAACTTTTGATGCCCCACTTGTCTAGATGATGTACAGTGAATTTCAGCCCTGCAGGTGAAGTGCCTTCAGAGGAGTTGACGAAAATGCGAGGTCAGCGAAAACGCTGACTCGGCATTTTGGAAATTTCAATCCAAGATGGCCGACTTCCGGTGCGTCAGGGGGCGTGGCCATAATAATCTTTTTTGTTTGGCATCACTTGAAGAATGCGTGTACCGAATTTCGTGGCTCTACGCCAAACTTGACGTCGCAACGTCTCCCATTGACGCAATGTATTTTGACTTTTGCAGGGGGGGCTGTCGCGCCATTTTTTTATGCCCAATGATGCACCACATAAAAAAATAAATTTTTCGCCAGACCTGAATTTTGGGCAAAATTTGGTGAGTTTTTGAAAATGTTCAGGGGGTCAAATTCCTGCTCAAAGAGCAGAAGAGGAAGAAAAAATTAAAGCCGCAAGCGGCATCGAACGGCCCTCGCGGGCCGTGCTTCGCACTTGGCCGACCCGGCACTCCCTGTGGGTGGCGCTAACGCGCCACTTGTCCCTTTTTTATTGCGGCTTTGGGCTGCACTTGTCACCAAACAAGTCAATTTGTGCTGATGCACAAAATGCAACAACATGGGTTTTCCAGGCATCGCCATGGCAACACCGTGCAAAATACAAACTTGGCCCCCCGGACTTTTTTGACGGGGACGACCTGAAGAATCACTGTGCCAAATTTTATGTCCGTCGTTGACGGTAATAAGTCGTTATAAGACTTTGAAATGTACGAAAATTTGGAAATTTCCCCATTAGGATAACATGGGCGCTTTCGCGCATCGCCATGGCAACCCAGTGGAAAATATGACATGGGTCTGATTGACTTTTTTGATCAGGATGACATGAAGAGTCATGGTGTCAAATTTCACATTATTCCATGAAACTAATATTTTTCCCATGAATGGGAAAAATTGTGAGGTTTCCCATTAGGATAACATTGGCAGTTTGGCGCATCGCCATGGCAACACGGTGCAAAAGACGACATAGGTCTGATTGACTTTATTGATTGGGATGACCCAATGGAATTTTGTGTCAAATTTGGTAACATTTGGGAAAACTAAATTTTCGGTCCTCCATACAAATTTATTAGGTGTTCTGTAGGGGGCGCTATCGCGCCAATTTAGTTTCTACCATAATGAGTAGCTTTAAGCCCGAAAGTTTTACAACTGATTCGAATTTGAGCCAAATCGGACTTTGCATGCGCAAACGGGAGCAAATTTAGACTTTTGAAATTTGCAAAAATTCTGATGGAATTTTGCGGCTTCGCCGCACGGAAACCGTAGTAGGGATCATCATGAATTGGATAACTTTTGATGCCCCACTTGTCTAGATGATGTACAGTGAATTTCAGCCTTGCAGATGAAGCGCCTTCAGAGGAGTTGACGAAAATGCGAGGTCAGCGAAAACGCTGACTCGGCATTTTGTAATTTTCAATCCAAGATGGCCGACTTCCGGTGCATCCGAGGGCGTGGCTATAATAATCTTTTTTTTTTGGCATCACTTGAAGAATGCGTGTACCGAATTTCGTGGCTCTACGCCAAAGTTGACGTCGGGACGTCTCCCATTGACGCAATGTATTTTGACTTTTGCAGGGGGCGCTGTCGCGCCATTTTTTTATGCCCAATGATGCACCATATAAAAAAATAAATTTTTCGGCAGACCTGAATTTTGGGCAAAATTTGGTGAGTTTTTGAATATGTTCAGGGGGTCAAATTCCTGCTCAAAGTGCAGAAGAAAGAAGAAAAAAAAAAAATAATAATAATTAAAGCCGCAAGCGGCATCGAACGGCCCTCGCGGGCTGTGCTTCGCACTCGGACGACCCGGCACTCCCTGTGGGTGACGCTAACGCGCCACTTG